>NC_060270.1:64316968-64325019 GCF_021613505.1 Equus quagga
CCCCAAAGCCCCCCGGTACATAGTTGTGTATTCTTCGTTGTGGGTTCTTCTAGTTGTGGCATGTGGGACGCTGCCTCACCGTGGTCTGATGAGCAGTGCCATGTCCGTGCCCAGGATTCGAACCAACGAAACACTGGGCCGCCTGCAGCGGAGCGCGCGAACTTAACCACTCGGCCACGGGGCCAGCCCCAAGGAGGGATTTTGATAGGTGCTGACAAGTCATTTCCCAAAAGGCTACACCAGCACTCCCTACTTTTCCACATTCTCTTACACTAGAAAGAGCCAATATTTTACATTTTACCAGTCTAGTGATACAAAGATGTTCTAATTTACATTTTCCTAATTGCCAGTAAGATTGATCATTTTAGTATATGATTATTAGCCATTTGTATCACTTATACTATGCATTGCCTATTCATATTATGGCCAATTTTTCTTAGTGTTTTTTCTAGTCTTTTTCTTATTGATTTGCAATTACTCTATAATCATCCTGGATATTAATCTTTTGACTATTAAGAATGTTGAAAATATTTTTCCCAGTATAAAACTTTCTCTTTAGCTTTATTTTCCTAAGAATTTTACTATGCCCCTTTCATTCACCATCAGCAAACATTTACTAATGCCTTGATATTATCATCTCATTTCAAGAGGAAAAAAAAGCTAAGCTCTGAATTTGCCCTCTTTTTTAAACATTAAGCTCTCTTATGCCTGGATATGAAACATTCATGCAAGTTAGCATGGGCCTTGAAGTTAACCAAACAAGTTTCTTCCCCTAAAACATTCATGAACATTTATGTTTGTGAAATTATTAAAAGAAACCTCGACTAAACTGGAGTCTAGAAGGCCTGTAGGGGAGCCCTCATGCCCTATCTTCCGTGTCAGTTACTCCAAGCAGGAAGAGACCTACCCTTGCATCTTCGCAGGGAGGTGCTTTCCATTTTACTGCCCAGCAGGAGGAAGGAAGACTTCTCTCCCCACCCCCAGCCCCACCCTCCTGCACCAGCCGCCACTGAGAGACTGTAGCCACCCAACCAACGAGAAGCCTCTGCAGCTTGGACTCAGTTTTCTCCAATGGACTGTTTCTTTATTATCGCCCCTCCCAAGTTCTCCTTTTCCTCTATAAAAGCAAGCCCCTTCCTTTGTTTCTCTGGATTTCCCTGTGGTCCGCCATAGCCTGCATGGCCTGAATTGCAATTCTTTTGATTGTTCCTGAATAAACTCCTTTGCGAGGAAAACAACTGGCCACTTTACTTTTTTTTTAAATATAGAAATTTATTATTTTTTTAAGATTTTATTTTTTTCCTTTTTCTCCCCAAAGCCCTTCGGTACATAGTTGTATATTCTTCGTTGTGGGTCCTTCTAGTTGCGGCATGTGGGACGCTGCCTCAGTGTGGTTTGATGAGCAGTGCCATGTCCGCGCCCAGGATTCGAACCAACGAAACACTGGGCCGCCTGCAGCGGAGCGTGCGAACTTAACCACTCGGCCACGGGGCCAGCCCCTGGCCACTTTACTTTTTAAGGTGGCATTCTGAACCTCCCAAGCACCAGAATGCCACTTCTTCTGATCACCTTTCTTTCCCCCTTTTTGTTTAGGAAGCACGTGTTTCTTTGGGTCACTTGTCCACAGGCCCTCCTCCTTTCAGAGAGTGGGTCTGCAAAGACAGCACACAGCTATTCGTCTGCAGCACATTTGTCTGCCTCTCAGCCTTAGACGCTTCTACTCATTCTTGATCTTTGATGTATATATCCTATGAGTGTATTATACGGACCTCGCATACCTAGAAAACTATGATATGTGGCCTTCTAGCCCCTGCAGGGTCAAGGTGACATGGGAGAGAATAGGGGCTGTAGGTGATGACGCTCCTCCCCAACTCTGGTAGTTAAGTAAATATTGGGAATTGTCGTTGAAGTAACATGTGGCTATACCTGCCATCAGGTCTGTCTTACAGCAGGGCCTGAGTAAGTGGTGGCGACTGTTACCGTGCATGTCAATATACATTTAAAATCATGTTCCCCCAGGCACTCAGTTGTATGATTTTACCTCCTAAAATTCACAGTACAACTAAGAAGCATTTTATTCTGCACTGAGATGTTGTGGGGGTTTTTTTGAGGAAGGTTAGCCCTGAGCTAACTGCTGCCAATCCTCCTCTTTTTGCTGAGGAAGACTGGCCCTGAGCTAACATCTGTGCCCATCTTCCTCTACCTTATATGTGGGACGCCTACCACAGCATGGCTTGCCAAGCGGTGCCGTATCTGCACCCGGGATCCGAACCTGTGAACCCCGGGCCGCCAAAGAGGAACGTGCACACTTAACCGCTGCGCCACTGGGCTGGCCCTGACATGTTTTCCTGCTGAGTTTCCTAAAATGTCCAGACTGAGATGTAGGCAGCAGAGAACAGGAGTGGCTCTTGTTGGCAGTCAGTAGACAGGAAAAGCTTCCATAAAACATAAAGTTGCCATTAGCTTGATTTTTTTAAGGTCGCTCAGGAAGGCTGTATTTGGCACCACTGTCTTGGCACAGTCATTACCAGCAATAAGCTTAATGTGAGGACATGGTGGCTGGAACTGCAAGTGACTTCCTTGAAGGTAAATTGTCAACAGCATTTCTTGGAAAGTTTAACTTTCTAGCAACACTGAAAGCTTGAGCTAACAAACACTTAGGGGTTAATGGCCGTGAAGGATCTATTTAAAGCTGCCTGCTGATGGTGCCCGCATGTCCAGGACTCAGACTGCAGGAGCGTGGGGCCTTTGTCACATCAAGGTGCCCATTCATCACCATCATGCTTACCACTTCCAGAGTTCTACTGTGTGCGCGTGTGTGTACAGACAGGGTGCCGGGACGGCGCCTTTCCATGTGTCATTTGATCTAGGAGCTCACCTGTTGGACAGCTGTTAATCAGAGGAGAAAGCTGAGGCGGGGAGGTTAAGTGACCTGCTCAGTAGGTGAAGGAACTAAATACAACCGCCAAATCCGTGCACTTTTCTCCTTGCACCATTCTACTCTTCGCCATGGACTAATGAGTCTTTCCTCACCCAATTTGGTCATTTGCATATTTACTTGGCCTTTCAACTAACGAGCAGAGAAAAGTTGGCAAATAAGTCTAACAAGTGTATCCTGTGTGCTAAACACCACCAGGTGCCTCACACACATCATCTCAGTCCTCACGGTTCCAGGAGGTATCACCTTTGAACTTTTTTATATTCGAATATTGTCATTTATTTTTTAAATAGAAAATACAGAAAGTACACAAATCCTAAGAATACAGCCCAGTGGATTTTCACAAAGTGAACACACCCGCGTAATCACACTCAGCTCAAGAAACAGAATGTTACCAATCTTCCAGAAGCTCCCTCATGCCCCCTCCCAGCCATTGATCCCAGCCGGCACCCCAAGGAGAACCATAAACCTGGCTCTTCACACAGTAGATTTGCTGTCTGGAATCAGTCTCTTCTCTGTAGCTGACAATTTTTCTTTATCTGCAAGGCTGTCTTAGCTGCTCAGCCTGCTATGACAAAGTACCACAAAAACCAGATGCTTAAACAACGGAATTTACTTCCCACAGTTCTGGAGGCTGGAAGTCCAAGAACAAGGGGTGGTCAACTTGATTCCCAGTGAAGGCCTCTTCCTGGCTGCAGACGGGCCCTTCTCATCATGGCCTCATGTGGAAGAGAGAGAGAAAGAGCTCTCTCTCTTTCTCTTCTTACAAGGCCACAGTCCTATTGGATTAGGGCCCACCTTTATGATCTCATCTAACCTTAATTATTGTCTGAAGACCCTATCTCCATATACAGTCCCACTGAGGGTTAGGGCTTCAAAATATGAATTTGGGGGAGCGGGGTGCACAAGTCAGCCCATACCAGAAGGCAAAGCTTCTCAAACTTTGGTGGCTTTAGGATCCCCCAGAGAATGTGTTGATTGAGATCCCATCCAGAAGACACTGATGGAGTGGGCCTCGGGTGGAGAGCTTCTTCTGTATTGGGAACCCGTCCCCTGATGACACTCACCGCCGCCTCAGCCATCAAACCAAAGTGGCCTATATTTGAGCTGTTTGTCTTCCTTACATTCCTTTACTCATCCACCCTCTCTGGCTAACACATTTTTTTTTTTTTTTTTTTTGAGGAAGATTAGCCCTCAGCTAACTACTGCCAGTCCTCCTCTTTTTGTTGAGGAAGCCTGGCTCTGAGCTAACATCCGTGCCCATCTTCCTCTACTTTATACGTGGGACGCATACCACAGCATGGCTGCCAAGCGGTGCCATATCCGCACCCAGGATCCGAACCAGCGAACCCCGGGCCGCCGAGAAGCGGAACATGCGAACTTAACCGCTGCGCCACCGGGCCGGCCCACGGCTAACACATTTATCCCTATGCAGCTTGCATGAGGATTTTGGTGTCTGATTTGGAGAGGATTACAAATAATTGAAGAAACAACATTTTTTAAAATACAGGTTTTATATTTTACAAACCCAGAATGAAATTGATAAGCCAGGCGTCTCCTGTCATGTGGGACTAACTTCAAAGTGAAGGGCACATACAGTGATTTCAAATCAGAATCTCTGCTAAACGTCCCATAACTTACTAGAATACTCTAGATGTCCCCATACGGCAAGGCGTCTCAGTAACACTTATTTCTTCTATAAGTATTGAGTGCCTAATTTGCACTAGATACACTGAGCAGGCCTGCCTGCCCAGGTTCATATCCCACCAATGTCTCTTTGTGGAGCCAGAGCAAAGGCCTGCCTGTCGTTGTGGTTCTGGCACCAACTCTCAGATTCTCTCTGACACCAACTAGGTGTCCAACAACTCAATTCAATTCTGACACTAACTGCCCAGAGTTAGTGGCAGATCTCACAGGTTTAAGGATTCAATTCCACAAGACCACCCCCACACACCAATGGCAAGTCCTGGGAGGCCACTCACACTGCTGACTGACCAGCTATAGATCAGGGGTGCCCATGACCCCCTCCTTGGTTTCAATAATTAAGTAAAATGACTCACGGAACTCAGGAAAACACTTTAGTTATGTTTACTGGTGTATTACAAAGGACACAACTCAGGAATAACCAAATAGAAAAGATGCGTAGGACAAAGTATTGGAGGGCACGGAATTCCCATGAATGAATTCGTGGGGGGACACAAACATCCAGTCTGTGGCACTTCTCCTCTTGTAACAAAGGAATTCATGTAGTATTTATTTTTTTAAATCACTTCCTTTATAATATTTGAAAAGGTGTTTAGTTAGGATATCTTAGGGCAGTTCCCTCTTCCTGCCAAGGTTCCTGAAATATCTCACAAAAAGTGTCATTTTGTGCGACCTGTGTATCCCTATGTTCATTGCAACATTATTCACAACAGCCAAGACATGGAAGCAACCCAAGTGCCCATCAACCAATGATTGGATAAAGAAGATGTGGTGTATATATACAATGGAATACTACTCAGCCATAAAAATGACAAAATCATCCCATTTGCAACAACATGGATGCACCTGGAGGGTATTATGCTTAGCGAAATAAGCCAGACTGAGAAAGACAAACACCACATGATTTCACTCATATGTGGAAAATAAACAAACACACGGACAAAGAGAACAGTTTAGAGGTTACCAGGGGAAGGGGGTGGGGCTGGGCACAGGGGCTGAAAGGGAGCGCTTACATGGGGACGGACAAGAAATAATGTACAACTGAAACTTCTAAATGATGTAAACTGTTATGAACTCAATTTAAAAATAGTGTCACTTTGTAATGAGAATTTGAGAGTAATTTCCCGCTGAAGTAGTTGAAGTCCATGGGCCTTAATGATGAAGTCGGCAGACAGCTCGCAATGCTTCAGTAGTCTGAATTTAGGGGCCAGTACTAAGTTTCACATGGGTAAGGGGGATCGACTTCAAGCTCAGACGACTGTTGGGTTCCTCGTACCTTAACCCGGCCCCATCTCCTCCACGGCTCACTCTTCTTGTTAGAGCCAGGACCAGATCAGGTGACCTGTCAAAGGGAGGGCACAGTTGCCAGCCCCTCAGATAGACAAGAACAATACCCAGGCCGCTGGAACTTGCCACATCCTTGGCACCTGCTGATAGAATGGAGGCCAACAAAGAGGGACCAGTTTCCCCGAAGCTGCTAAAACAATCTTCTCCAGTGAACTCTGGAATATGAGAAACTGCAACCTCTCTTGGGCCAGAGACTACCCACTCCCCAGCCCCTTCTCCACTGACCCCAGCCCTGGCCTCTAGGGAAGGGAGGAAGCATTACTCATTGCTGTGTGTTACCCATGTTTTGAGTCTTTCTCTTCAGAGTCCAAAAAATCTGATTTTGGCTCCACTGATGAACTAGAAAGTTATTCCTTAATGAGACTGATACAAAACAGGGTCAGAGAAATGGGCAACTGCTCCTGTAAAAAACTTCTGACTTCGTTAGGGATCTCCCATTTTTGTGAGGATGGAAGATGGGGCTCAGGCAACACACAATACTTTTTCTCCAACACACTTCTCCTTCCTTTAGACTTTAGGAGTTCAGCAACTCCTTCATTCTGAGGGGGGCATTTTTGTTGTCTGCTGCCATTTGAATTGTTCCAGCAACACTTTATAGTTTGTTGTTTTAAGAGAAGACGTAATTTATTGGCTCATGTAAGTGATGAGTCTGGGGGTCATTTTACCTTCAGGCTCAAACAATATAATCAGCATGGTTTCTTTCTAGCTCCTCCAGGTCATTGTACTACGTGGTGATGAGGCACCAGCCAGCAGTGCCAGGAGAAAGGGAAGCCACAACTCTTGCTCAGCAACTGTCTTTGGCCTGGGGTCATGAGGTCAGACCTGAGCCACTCCCTGGAATGAGGAGGATGAGATGCCAGGCCTGAGTGCCATCTTGTCCTCGCAGTGGAGGGTGACCTGAGTCAACCTGCAGCCCAGGCTGGAGAGTGGTCAAGGTGTTCTCCTGGGGACCTCTCAACACATGGCCACCAGTTCCTGTTCCTTGAGCTCCATCCAGGTGGGTGCATTTTTCAAGTTTGTTCATTTTTATTACTGAGTAGTATTCCATGGTATGGACATATCACAATTTGTTTAACCTTCACCCTTCGAAGGACATCTGGGCTGTTTCTAGTTTTAGGCTAGTACAAACAAAGTTGCTGTGAACAATTGTGTAAGGGTTTTTGTGAGGACATAGGTTTTCACTTCTCTAGGGTAAATGTCCAGTGGTGCAATTGTCAGGTCATATGGTAAGTATAAGTTTAGTTTTTAAGAAACTGCTGAACTATTTCCAAAGTACTTGTACCATTTTGCATTCCCATCCACAATGTACAAGCGATCCAGCTTCTCAGAATCCTCGCCATCATTGTGTATTACCACCCTTTTTATTTCAGCTGTTCTGGTTGGTGTGTAATAACGTTTCAGTGTGGTCTTAATGGCCAGTGACATTGAACATCTTTTCATGTGCCTATTTTCCTTCCATATATCCTCTTCAATGAAATGTTTATTCATATATTTTGCCCATTTTTCTTTTTTTTTCTGCTTTATTTCCCAAACTCCCCCCACCCCCCACCCCGTACATAGTTGTATATCTTAGTTGCAGGTCCTTCTAGTTGTGGGATGTGGGATGCCGCCTCAACGTGACCTGACGAGCCGTGCCATGTCCGCACCCAGAATCCGAACCCTGGGCTGCCGCAGCGGAGTGCGTGAACTTAACCACTCGGCCACAGAGCCGGCCCCGCCCATTTTCTAATTGGACTGTTTCTTACTGTTTTGAGTTCTTCATATAGTCTAAATACGAGTCCTTTATTGGATATGTGGTCTGCAAATATTTCTTCCCAGTCTGTAGCTCATCTTTTCACCCTCTTAGAGAGGGTCTTGCACAGAGAAAAAGTTTTTATGAAATCCAATTTATCATTTTTTCTTTTTTGGTGTCATGTCTAAGAACTATTCACTGCTCTAGATCCCGAAGCCTTTCTGCCGTTTTCTTCTAAAAGTTTTATAGTTTTCCATTTTACTTTAAAACCTATGATCCATTTTGAGTTAATTTTTGTAAAAGATGTGAGGTTAAGCCAAGTTCTTTCCC